>NC_069499.1:1128790658-1128808158 GCF_027579735.1 Bombina bombina | reverse complement strand
CAGGGGTTCCAATCGGACAATATAACTTCAGTGGCTTACATCAACCATCAGGGAGGAACTCGGAGTTCCTTGGCCATGACAGAGGTAGCCAAGAATTTTCAGTGGGCGGAGACCCACAACTGCTGTCTATCTGTGATCCACATTCCAGGAGTGGACAATTGGGAAGCAGATTTTCTGAGCAGACAGACCTTTCACCCGGGGGAGTGGAAACTCCATCCGGAAGTGTTTTCCAGCTTGATTCTCAAATGGGGACAGCCGGAACTAGATCTCATGGCATCTCGTCAGAATACGTAGCTCCCGAGGTACGGGTCGAGGGATCCTCGGGCTGTATTGATAGATGCTCTTGCGGTCCCTTGGAATTTCAGTCTCGCATACCTATTTCCTCTGTTCGCTCTCCTTCCTCGGGTCCTTGCTTGAATCAAACAGGAGAGGGCGTCGGTGATCCTCAATGCACCGGCGTGGGCTTGCAGGATCTGGTATGCAGACCTAGTGGAGATGTCATCTCCCTCCTTGGAGACTTCCACTGAGCAAGGACCTTCTACTTCAAGGGCCCTTCCTTTACCCAAATCTAGTTTCTCTGAAGCTGACTGCTTGTAGATTGAATGCTTAATTTTATCTAAGCGTGGATTTTCAGATTCTGTCATTGAGACCATGATTCAGGCTCGTAAGCCTGTTACCAGGTTTGGTAGAAGGGTTTATCGGCAAGTTCTTTGAAAGGTCAAATATCTGCCTTGTCTATTTTGTTACATAAACGTCTGGCGGATGTACCAGACTTGCAATCTTTTTGTCAGGCCTTAGTCAGACTCAGGACTGTGTTCAAACCTGTTACTCCTCCCTGGAGTCTTAACCTTGTTCTTAAAGTTCTTCAACAGGCTCCGTTTGAACCTATGCATTCCTTAGATATTAAGCTATTATCTTAGAAAGTTTTGTTTCTTGTTGCAATTTTTTCTGCCCGGTAGTCTCTCAGAACTCTCGGCGTTGCAGTGTGAATCCCCTTATCTTATTTTTCATTCTGATAAGGTAGTTCTGCGTACTAAGTTGGGTTTCCTTCCTAAGGTTGTTTCGGATAGGAACATTAATCAAGAAATTATTGTTCCTTCTTTATTTCCTAACCCTTCTTCCCATAAAGAGCGTCTGCTGCACAACCTAGATGTGGTGCGTTGCGTTGAAATACTATTTACAGGTGATTTGGCAGTCTTCAGCTCGGTTTGTTGTTTTCTCTGGGAAACCTAAGGGTCCAAAAGCTACGGCTACTTCTCTCTCTTTGTGGCTGAAGAGTATAATTTGCTTGGCCTATGAAACTGCTGGACAGCAGCCTCCTGAGAGAGTCACGGCTCATTCTACGAGGGCTGTTTCCTCTTCCTGGGCATTCAAAAATGAAGCTTCTGTGGAACAGATTTGCAAGACTGCAACTTGGTCCTCTCTACACACTTTTTCAAAATTCTATAAATTTGATACTTTTGCCTCGACTGAGGCTTCTTTTGGGAGAAAGGTTCTTCAAGCAGTGGTGCCTTCTGTTTAGGCTCCCTGTCTTGTCCCTCCCTTATCTGTGTCCTCTAGCTTGGGTATTGATTCCCACTAGTAATTAGATGATCCGTGGACTTACCGTGTCATTACCGTGTCATTAGAAAGAAAACATCTGTTCCTACTGAGTGCTCCTGCAGCAACAGAAACTACTCCCAGAACCGACTCTTTCTACGTGCTTCGATAGCACACACTGAGCCGGTAGGAGCTTATACCTTCAAGGACTTCCAGCTTTTTTTAATTAGTGCGTGCACTGCAAAGGTCCCTATTGGACCATTACTACACATTTCCCTGCTAACAGGTGATTTGAAAACAAAGCGAGGACTCTGTCAACTCTAAGTGAGTACAAGTTATATAACTGCTACCACACACTGTACTTATAGATCCACGGTTCGCATACAGCAAAGTATCTTAGCAATTGCAGAAGTAACAGCCGAACATACACGGCAAAGTTTAACCCTGTATTGACTGCTGTTTCAGGAAAACATTGGCCTTCTAATTCTTAAGTTGAACATTTTGATTTAACGGATATACCGCCTACTTATCAGTCACATTTCAAACTTGTGATAATAGACATTCTTAGTTATTAGGAGGAAACTGGACTTGTGTCTATTGTTGCAATTCCTTACACATCGTACATTGGATGTTTTAATAAACTCTCTAAGTCCTTATTTATATTTTGATTGCATAACTTTTACATTGTATTTTGTTTTTATACACCGGTGTATTGCTTATGTCTATATTGTTGCTATTATTAAATAATCTATGTATTTATATTTAAACCGATTTTTTATAGTTTATCTACCCCATTAGCCCTGTATGTTTGTATATAATCGTATCCTTATGTTTTTGCATCCCACAATTTTTAAATAATATATTTTTTAAACTTTTCAATATTAATTTTTTAATATATACTTTTTACTATTTTTATAATAATCTTGTGTTTAGGACAGCTAGCCTCAGGTCCCACTGACACCCTGTTGTCTTGTTTTAGTTCTTTTTCACACCTTTTGGGAAGTGTGAATCTGTCAGTAGGTTAATACTGTCCTTTTGCTCCATAGACCAGTGTCTACTCTTTCTTTGTATCTATCAATTATAACGAAACATGTTTGACCTGATCTTACGTGTGACAACCTTGATGGATACTGATATTTGTGAAAACTTGATGTTCTAAATTAACAGTTTACTTCGCTTTTACTTTGTGAGTTTCGCCTTTGATTGTCCACCTTGGATTTTGCCTGTTCTGGATTGGTAGATCGGTATATTGTGTTGCTTCCTGAGTTTGGATGTCTGGAGACTGCCTCCGGGGTGCATCCCACTCAATTTTCATATAAAGGGCAAAAGAGAGCACTCACCGTTATTTTCATGTCCAACAAAAGTGTTTATTTCCTGTGAACGTTTTCGGGGAGTGACCCCGTCCTCAGACAATTCCAAATAATACAATCCCCGAAAATCCCCGATTGTATTATTTGGAATTGTCTGAGGACGGGGTCACTCCCCGAAAACGTTCACAGGAAATAAACACTTTTGTTGGACATGAAAATAACACATACACATACACACAAGTGAGGATGAAGTGGCACACACCAATGTATCTGCTACCCGGTGCACTGCAAAAGAAAGTATTGCATAGAGGTTGTTATCCCAAATACACACACAGCCTAGTGTGTCTAGTATCCGGAAAAAGCAGGCAACACAGGATGTTCAAACAGCAAGCCTTTTATTAAATGTATTAATAAAAGGCTTGCTGTTTGAACATCCTGTGTTGCCTGCTTTTTCTGGATACTAGACACACTAGGCCGTGTGTGTATTTGGGATTAATATATATATATATATATATATATATATATATATATATATATATATATATATATATATATATATATATATATATATATATATATATATATATATATATATATATATATATATATATATATACATATATATATATATATACATATATATATATATATACATATATATATATATATACATATATATATATATATATATATATACATATATATATATATATACATATATATATATATATATATATATACATATATATATATATATACATATATATATATATATATATATACATATATATATATATATACATATATATATATATATATATATATATATACATATATATATATATATACATATATATATATATATACATATATATATATATATACATATATATATATATATATATATATATATATATATATATACATATATATATATATATATATATATATATATATATACATATATATATATATATATATATATATATATATATATATATATATACATATATATACATATATATATATACATATATATATATATATATATATATATATATATATATATATATATATATACATATATATATATACATATATATATATACATATATATATATACATATATATATATATATACATATATACATATATATATATACATATATATATATACACATATATATATATACATATATATATATATACATATATATATATATACATATATATATATATACACATATATATATATACATATATATATATACACGTACGTACGTACATACATACATACTGTGTGTATATGTACGTACGTACATACTGTGTGTATATGTACGTACGTACATACTGTGTGTATATGTACGTACGTACATACATACTGTGTGTATATGTACGTACGTACATACATACTGTGTGTATATGTACGTACGTACATACATACTGTGTGTATATGTACGTACGTACGTACTGTGTGTATATGTACGTACGTACGTACATACTGTGTGTATATGTACGTACGTACGTACATACTGTGTGTATATGTACGTACGTACGTACATACTGTGTGTATATGTACGTACGTACGTACATACTGTGTGTATATGTACGTACGTACGTACATACTGTGTGTATATGTACGTACGTACGTACATACTGTGTGTATATGTACGTACGTACGTACATACTGTGTGTATATGTACGTACGTACGTACATACTGTGTGTATATGTACGTACGTACGTACATACTGTGTGTATATGTACGTACGTACGTACATACTGTGTGTATATGTACGTACGTACGTACATACTGTGTGTATATGTACGTACGTACGTACATACTGTGTGTATATGTACGTACGTACGTACATACTGTGTGTATATGTACGTACGTACGTACATACTGTGTGTATATGTACGTACGTACATACTGTGTGTATATGTACGTACGTACGTACATACTGTGTGTATATGTACGTACGTACGTACATACTGTGTGTATATGTACGTACGTACGTACATACTGTGTGTATATGTACGTACGTACGTACATACTGTGTGTATATGTACGTACGTACGTACATACTGTGTGTATATGTACGTACGTACGTACATACTGTGTGTATATGTACGTACGTACGTACATACTGTGTGTATATGTACGTACGTACGTACATACTGTGTGTATATGTACGTACGTACGTACATACTGTGTGTATATGTACGTACGTACGTACATACTGTGTGTATATGTACGTACGTACGTACATACTGTGTGTATATGTACGTACGTACGTACATACTGTGTGTATATGTACGTACGTACGTACATACTGTGTGTATATGTACGTACGTACGTACATACTGTGTGTATATGTACGTACGTACGTACATACTGTGTGTATATGTACGTACGTACGTACATACTGTGTGTATATGTACGTACGTACATACTGTGTGTATATGTACGTACGTACATATATACACACTGTGTGTATATGTACGTACGTACATATATACACACTGTGTGTATATGTACGTACGTACATATATACACACTGTGTGTATATGTACGTACGTACATATATACACACTGTGTGTATATGTACGTACGTACATATATACCGGTATTGGCGCACCTCCATTTTCAAAAGCACAACATATTTTTTAAACTGCTGCAAAGAAATGCCTGCAAACAGCAATTCTTTTTAAAAAAGAATAGTTATTCGTTTATTATTTTTTTTTTCATGCAGTGACTTGATCAGTCTGAGGGGATTTATTATCTTACGTCTGGCTTTACCCACAGCCACTTGGGTAATCCTAGCTTTACAAGTATAACATTCATTGGTTTAATATCTGGTATCTTTGAAATAGTAAGTCTAATGATGGTCCTTGTAAGTGAATAATGGTGTGTTTTATAAACCTTGTTCCCCCACAGTTTTCATTTTAGTAGACATAAACTCATTTGTAAAAGTAATTCCAGGCCTCAGTGTGAAATGGGAAAGAGCATTGTTTTGTATCTAAAAGCAGCGTCTTTAATTGGCATGACTAAACATGCTACACTGAAACTCTCCTCGCCCAAATCAACAGGTGTGGTGCAGGTGTGACTTGAACTAAAATGTAATGCGTTGCACAAAACAGGGACATAAATTCTTTTAAACTCGAATTACTAACTTTTTCTCAGTAAATTTCTCTTCATTATTTTTTAAATATACAGAAGTCTGTCATTGAAATTTTATTACAGCTGTATGTTTGATTTATTAATGAGTTGATATTGGATGCTACTACTTTAAAACTGGTAATACAATTTGCTGAATACTTTATTATTAAAATAATAAACTAATTTCATTACTCATTCTAAACTCTTCATTAGTCTTACTAATAAAAAAGCTGTCTGCCTTTTACTGCCATAAAAATATAAACCTGCAGCTTCCTCCAGCACAGTATGTTATCAAGTATCGTTTTGAAGAATGTGCCGTTGTATGTTAGTAACATTGCGCTCACCTTCTAAACTGTATTTTGAGAAATTTTCTGACCGTTTTATTTTTCCTAATAGCGCAAGCTGGAAGCTGAGCTATTGCAGATAGAAGATCGTCATCAGGACAAAAAGAGAAAGTTCTTGGAAAGCACAGAATCCTTCAACAATGAATTAAAACGGGTAATGTTGTAATTCAGGGCTTGACAGATGCCGGCAGCCATATGGATATGGCTTCCAGACTTTTACCCATGGTTTTTTACTGTGGTGTGTGTGTATATTTGTATGTATGTATGTATGTATGTATGTGTATGTGTGTGTGTATGTATGTGTATGTATATATATATATATATATATATATATATATATATATATAACATAATTTATGCTTACCTGATAAATTCCTTTCTTCTGTTGTGTGATCAGTCCACGGGTCATCATTACTTCTGGGATATTAGCTGCTCCCCTACAGGAAGTGCAAGAGGATTCACCCAGCAGAGTTGCTATATAGCTCCTCCCCTCTACGTCACCTCCAGTCATTCGACCAAGGACCAACGAGAAAGGAGAAGCCAAGGGTGTAGTGGTGACTGGAGTATAATTTAAAGGATATTTAACTGCCTTAAAACAGGGCGGGCCGTGGACTGATCACACAACAGAAGAAAGGAATTTATCAGGTAAGCATAAATTATGTTTTCTTCTGTTATGTGTGATCAGTCCACGGGTCATCATTACTTCTGGGATACCAATACCAAAGCAAAAGTACACGGATGACGGGAGGGATAGGCAGGCTCATTATACAGAAGGAACCACTGCCTGAAGAACCTTTCTCCCAAAAATAGCCTCCGAAGAAGCAAAAGTGTCAAATTTGTAAAATTTGGAAAAAGTATGAAGCGAAGACCAAGTTGCAGCCTTGCAAATCTGTTCAACAGAGGCCTCATTCTTAAAGGCCCAAGTGGAAGCCACAGCTCTAGTAGAATGAGCTGTAATTCTTTCAGGAGGCTGCTGTCCAGCAGTCTCATAGGCTAAACGAATTATGCTACGAAGCCAGAAGGAGAGAGAGGTAGCCGAAGCCTTATGACCTCTCCTCTGACCAGAGTACACGACAAACAGGGAAGACGTTTGTCGAAAATCCTTAGTTGCCTGCAAGTAGAACTTGAGGGCACGAACTACATCCAGATTGTGTAGAAGACGTTCCTTCTTTGAAGAAGGATTTGGACACAAGGATGGAACAACAATCTCCTTGATTGATATTCCTGTTAGTGACTACCTTAGGTAAGAACCCAGGTTTAGTACGCAGAACTACCTTGTCTGAGTGAAAAATCAGATAAGGAGAATCACAATGTAAGGCTGATAACTCAGAGACTCTTCGAGCCGAGGAAATAGCCATTAAAAACAGAACTTTCCAAGATAACAATTTTATATCAATGGAATGAAGGGGTTCAAACGGAACACCCTGTAAAACGTTAAGAACTAAGTTTAAACTCCATGGCGGAGCAACAGTTTTAAACACAGGCTTGATCCTAGCTAAAGCCTGACAAAAGGCCTGGACGTCTGGATTTTCTGACAGACGCCTGTGTAACAAGATGGACAGAGCTGAGATCTGTCCCTTTAATGAGCTAGCCGATAAACCCTTTTCTAAACCTTCTTGTAGAAAGGACAATATCCTAGGAATCCTAACCTTACTCCAGGAGTAACCTTTGGATTCGCACCAGTATAGGTATTTACGCCATATCTTATGGTAAATCCTTCTGGTAACAGGCTTCCTAGCCTGTATCAGGGTATCAATAACCGACTCAGAAAAACCACGTTTTGATAAAATCAAGCGTTCAATTTCCAAGCAGTCAGCTTCAGAGAGGTTAGATTTTGATGTTTGAATGGACCCTGTATCAGAAGGTCCTGTCTTAGAGGTAGAGACCAAGGCGGACAGGATGACATGTCCACTAGATCTGCATACCAAGTCCTGCGTGGCCATGCAGGCGCTATTAGAATCACTGATGCTCTCTCCTGTTTGATTCTGGCAATCAATCGAGGAAGCAGTGGGAAGGGTGGAAACACATAAGCCATCCCGAAGTTCCAAGGTGCTGTCAAAGCATCTATCAGAACCGCTCCCGGATCCCTGGATCTGGACCCGTAGCGAGGAAGTTTGGCGTTCTGGCGAGACGCCATGAGATCTATCTCTGGTTTGCCCCAACGTCGAAGTATTTGGGCAAAGACCTCCGGATGAAGTTCCCACTCCCCCGGATGAAAAGTCTGGCGACTCAAGAAATCCGCCTCCCAGTTCTCCACTCCCGGGATGTGGATTGCTGACAGGTGGCAAGAGTGAGACTCTGCCCAGCGAATTATCTTTGATACTTCCATCATTGCTAGGGAGCTTCTTGTCCCTCCTTGATGGTTGATGTAAGCTACAGTCGTGATGTTGTCCGACTGAAACCTGATGAACCCCCGAGTTTTTAACTGGGGCCAAGCCAGAAGGGCATGGAGAACTGCTCTTAATTCCAGAATGTTTATTGGCAGGAGACTTTCCTCCTGATTCCATTGTCCCTGAGCCTTCAGAGAATTCCAGACAGCGCCCCAACCTAGTAGGCTGGCGTCTGTTGTTACAATTGTCCAGTCCGGCCTGCTGAATGGCATCCCCCTGGACAGATGTGGCCGAGAAAGCCACCATAGAAGAGAGTTTCTGGTCTCTTGATCCAGATTCAGAGTAGGGGACAAGTCTGAGTAATCCCCATTCCACTGACTCAGCATGCACAATTGCAGCGGTCTGAGATGTAGACGTGCAAAGGGTACTATGTCCATTGCTGCTACCATTAAACCGATCACCTCCATGCATTGAGCTACTGACGGGAGTTGAATGGAATGAAGGACACGGCATGCATTTAGAAGCTTTGTTAATCTGTCTTCTGTCAGATAAATCTTCATTTCTACAGAATCTATAAGAGTCCCCAAGAATGGAACTCTTGTGAGAGGAAAAAGAGAACTCTTCTTTTCGTTCACTTTCCATCCATGCGACCTTAGAAATGCCAGAACTAACTCTGTATGAGACTTGGCAGTTTGAAAGCTTGAAGCTTGTATCAGAATGTCGTCTAGGTACGGAGCTACCGAAATTCCTCGCGGTCTTAGTACCGCCAGAAGGGCACCCAGAACCTTTGTGAAGATTCTTGGAGCCGTAGCCAATCCGAATGGAAGAGCTACAAACTGGTAATGCCTGTCTAAGAAGGCAAACCTTAGATACCGGTAATGATCTTTGTGAATCGGTATGTGAAGGTAAGCATCCTTTAAATCCACTGTGGTCATGTACTGACCCTTTTGGATCATGGGTAAGATTGTCCGAATAGTTTCCATTTTGAACGATGGAACTCTTAGGAATTTGTTTAGGATCTTTAAATCCAAGATTGGCCTGAAAGTTCCCTCTTTTTTGGGAACCACAAACAGGTTTGAGTAAAACCCTTGTCCTTGTTCCGACCGCGGAACCGAATGGATCACTCCCATTAATAACAGATCTTGTACACAGCGTAGAAACGCTTCTTTCTTTATCTGGTTTGTTGACAACCTTGACAGATGAAATCTCCCTCTTGGGGGAGAGAATTTGAAGTCTAGAAGGTATCCCTGAGATATGATCTCTAGCGCCCAGGGATCATGAACATCTCTTGCCCAAGCCTGGGCGAAGAGAGAGAGTCTGCCCCCCACTAGATCCGGTCCCGGATCGGGGGCCCTCGGTTCATGCTGTCTTTGGGGCAGCAGCAGGTTTCCTGGCCTGCTTGCCCTTGTTCCAGGACTGGTTAGGTTTCCAGCCTTGTCTGTAACGAGCAACAGCTCCTTCCTGTTTTGGTGCAGTGGAAGTTGATGCTGCTCCTGCTTTGAAATTCCGAAAGGGACGAAAATTAGACTGTCTAGCCTTAGCTTTGGCTTTGTCTTGAGGTAGGGCGTGGCCCTTACCTCCTGTAATGTCAGCGATAATTTCTTTCAAACCGGGCCCAAATAAAGTTTGCCCCTTGAAAGGTATATTAAGTAATTTGGACTTAGAAGTTACATCAGCTGACCAGGATTTTAGCCACAGCGCCCTACGTGCCTGAATGGCGAATCCTGAGTTCTTAGCCGTAAGTTTGGTTAAATGTACTACGGCCTCCGAAATGAATGAATTAGCTAGTTTAAGGACTCTAAGCCTGTCCGTAATGTCGTCCAGCGTAGCTGAACTAAGGTTCTCTTCCAGAGACTCAATCCAAAATGCTGCCGCAGCCGTAATCGGCGCGATGCATGCAAGGGGTTGCAATATAAAACCTTGTTGAACAAACATTTTCTTAAGGTAACCCTCTAATTTTTTATCCATTGGATCTGAAAAAGCACAGCTATCCTCCACCGGGATAGTGGTACGCTTAGCTAAAGTAGAAACTGCTCCCTCCACCTTAGGGACCGTTTGCCATAAGTCCCGTGTGGTGGCGTCTATTGGAAACATCTTTCTAAATATTGGAGGGGGTGAGAACGGCACACCGGGTCTATCCCACTCCTTAGTAACAATTTCAGTTAGTCTCTTAGGTATAGGAAAAACGTCAGTACTCGCCGGTACCGCAAAGTATTTATCCAACCTACACAATTTCTCTGGTATTGCAACAGTGTTACAATCATTAAGAGTCGCTAAAACCTCCCCTAGTAATACACGGAGGTTCTCCAATTTAAATTTAAAATTTGAAATATCTGAATCCAATCTGTTTGGATCAGAACCATCACCCACAGAATGAAGCTCTCCGTCCTCATGCTCTGCAAGCTGTGACGCAGTATCAGACATGGCCCTAGTATTATCAGCGCACTCTGTTCTCACCCCAGAGTGATCACGCTTGCCTCTTAGTTCTGGTAATTTAGCCAAAACTTCAGTCATAACAGTAGCCATATCTTGTAATGTTATCTGTAATGGCCGCCCAGATGTACTAGGCGCCATAATATCACGCACCTCCCGGGCGGGAGATGCAGGTACTGACACGTGAGGCGAGTTAGTCGGCATAACTCTCCCCTCGCTGTTTGGTGAAATTTGTTCAATTTGTACAGATTGGCTTTTATTTAAAGTAGCATCAATACAGTTAGTACATAAATTTCTATTGGGCTCCACCTTGGCATTGGAACAAATGACACAGATATCTTCCTCTGAATCAGACATGTTTAACACACTAGCAATAAACTTGCAACTTGGTTACAATCTTATTTAACAAAAACGTACTGTGCCTCAAAGAAGCACTAAATGATTAAATGACAGTTGAAATAATGAACTGAAAGACAGTTATAGCATCAATCCTTAAAAACAACACAACTTTTAGCAAAGGTTTGTTCCCATTAGTAAAGTAACAATAATTAAATTTGAAACATAAAAATTACAGAGCAACGTTTTTAATCACAGTCAATATATAAGTCTCACAGCTCTGCTGAGAGAATCTACCTCCCTCCAAAGAAGTTTGAAGACCCCTGAGTTCTGTTAGAGATGAACCGGATCATGCAGGAAATACAAGAGTAACTGACTGGAAATTTTTGATGCGTAGCAAAGAGCGCCAAAAACGGCCCCTCCCCCTCACACACAGCAGTGAGAGAGAAACGAAACTGTCACAATTAAAACAAGCAACTGCCAAGTGGAAAAATAATGCCCAAATATTTATTCACTCAGTACCTCAGAAAATGCAAACGATTCTACATTCCAGCAAAAACGTTTAACATAATAAATACCTATTAAAAGGTTTAATGTACTTTTAACAGAGTAATTCCGGTGAAATACCATCCCCAGAATACTGAAGTGTAGAATATACATACATGTCATTATAACGGTATGGCAGGATTTTCTCATCAATTCCATTCAGAAAATAAAAACTGCTACATACCTCAATGCAGATTCATCTGCCCGCTGTCCCCTGATCTGAAGCTTTTACCTCCCTCAGATGGCCGAGAAACAGCAATATGATCTTAACTACTCCGGTTAAAATCATAGTAAAAACTCTGGTAGATTCTTCTTCAAATTCTGCCAGAGAGGCAATAACACGCTCTGGTGCTATTGTAAAATAACAAACTTTTGATTGAAGTTATAAAAACTAAGTATAATCACCATAGTCCTCTCACACATCCTATCTAGTCTTTGGGTGCAAGAGAATGACTGGGGGTGACGTAGAGGGGAGGAGCTATATAGCAACTCTGCTGGGTGAATCCTCTTGCACTTCCTGTAGGGGAGCAGCTAATATCCCAGAAGTAATGATGACCCGTGGACTGATCACACATAACAGAAGAAATATGTGTATATGTATATATATATATGTGTATATATATATGTATATATGTGTATATATATATATATATATATGTGTATATATATATGTATATATGTGTATATATGTGTATATATATATGTATATATGTGTATATATATATATTTCTTCTGTTATGTGTGATCAGTCCACGGGTCATCATTACTTCTGGGATATAACTCCTCCCCAACAGGAAATGCAAGAGGATTCACCCAGCAGAGCTGCATATAGCTCCTCCCCTCTACGTCACTCCCAGTCATTCTCTTGCACCCAGCAACTAGATAGGATGTGTGAGAGGACTATGGTGATTATACTTAGTTTTTATAACTTCAATCAAAAGTTTGTTATTTTACAATAGCACCGGAGCGTGTTATTGCCTCTCTGGCAGAGTTTGAAGAAGAATCTACCAGAGTTTTTACTATGATTTTAACCGGAGTAGTTAAGATCATATTGCTGTTTCTCGGCCATCTGAGGGAGGTAAAAGCTTCAGATCAGGGGACAGCGGGCAGATGAATCTGCATTGAGGTATGTAGCAGTTTTTATTTTCTGAATGGAATTGATGAGAAAATCCTGCCATACCGTTATAATGACATGTATGTATACTCTACACTTCAGTATTCTGGGGATGGTATTTCACCGGAATTACTCTGTTAAAAGTACATTAAACCTTTTAATAGGTATTTATTATGTTAAACGTTTTTGCTGGAATGTAGAATCGTTTGCATTTTCTGAGGTACTGAGTGAATAAATATTTGGGCATTATTTTTCCACTTGGCAGTTGCTTGTTTTAATTGTGACAGTTTCGTTTCTCTCTCACTGCTATGTGTGAGGGGGAGGGGCCGTTTTTGGCGCTCTTTGCTACGCATCAAAAAATTCCAGTCAGTTACTCTTGTATTTCCTGCATGATCCGGTTCATCTCTAACAGATCTCAGGGGTCTTCAAACTTCTTTGGAGGGAGGTAGATTCTCTCAGCAGAGCTGTGAGACTTATATATTGACTGTGATTAAAAACGTTGCTCTGTAATTTTTATGTTTCAAATTTAATTATTGTTACTTTACTAATGGGAACAAACCTTTGCTAAAAGTTGTGTTGTTTTTAAGGATTGATGCTATAACTGTCTTTCAGTTCATTATTTCAACTGTCATTTAATCGTTTAGTGCTCTTTGAGGCACAGTACGTTTTTGTTAAATAAGATTGTAACCAAGTTGCAAGTTTATTGCTAGTGTGTTAAACATGTCTGATTCAGAGGAAGATATCTGTGTCATTTGTTCCAATGCCAAGGTGGAGCCCAATAGAAATTTATGTACTAACTGTATTGATGCTACTTTAAATAAAAGCCAATCTGTACAAATTGAACAAATTTCACCAAACAGCGAGGGGAGAGTTATGCCGACTAACTCGCCTCACGTGTCAGTACCTGCATCTCCCGCCCAGGAGGTGCGTGATATTATGGCGCCTAGTACATCTGGGCGGCCATTACAGATAACATTACAAGATATGGCTACTGTTATGACTGAAGTTTTGGCTAAATTACCAGAACTAAGAGGCAAGCGTGATCACTCTGGGGTGAGAACAGAGTGCGCTGATAATACTAGGGCCATGTCTGATACTGCGTCACAGCTTGCAGAACATGAGGACGGAGAGCTTCATTCTGTGGGTGATGGTTCTGATCCAAACAGATTGGATTCAGATATTTCAAATTTTAAATTTAAATTGGAGAACCTCCGTGTATTACTAGGGGAGGTTTTAGCGGCTCTTAATGATTGTAACACTGTTGCAATACCAGAAAAATTGTGTAGGTTGGATAAATACTTTGCGGTACCGGCGAGTACTGACGTTTTTCCTATACCTAAGAGACTAACTGAAATTGTTACTAAGGAGTGGGATAGACCCGGTGTGCCGTTCTCACCCCCTCCAATATTTAGAAAGATGTTTCCAATAGACGCCACCACACGGGACTTATGGCAAACGGTCCCTAAGGTGGAGGGAGCAGTTTCTACTTTAGCTAAGCGTACCACTATCCCGGTGGAGGATAGCTGTGCTTTTTCAGATCCAATGGATAAAAAATTAGAGGGTTACCTTAAGAAAATGTTTGTTCAACAAGGTTTTATATTGCAACCCCTTGCATGCATCGCGCCGATTACGGCTGCGGCAGCATTTTGGATTGAGTCTCTGGAAGAGAACCTTAGTTCAGCTACGCTGGACGACATTACGGACAGGCTTAGAGTCCTTAAACTAGCTAATTCATTCATTTCGGAGGCCGTAGTACATTTAACCAAACTTACGGCTAAGAACTCAGGATTCGCCATTCAGGCACGTAGGGCGCTGTGGCTAAAATCCTGGTCAGCTGATGTAACTTCTAAGTCCAAATTACTTAATATACCTTTCAAGGGGCAAACTTTATTTGGGCCCGGTTTGAAAGAAATTATCGCTGACATTACAGGAGGTAAGGGCCACGCCCTGCCTCAAGACAAAGCCAAAGCTAAGGCTAGACAGTCTAATTTTCGTCCCTTTCGGAATTTCAAAGCAGGAGCAGCATCAACTTCCACTGCACCAAAACAGGAAGGAGCTGTTGCTCGTTACAGACAAGGCTGGAAACCTAACCAGTCCTGGAACAAGGGCAAGCAGGCCAGGAAACCTGCTGCTGCCCCAAAGACAGCATGAACCGAGGGCCCCCGATCCGGGACCGGATCTAGTGGGGGGCAGACTCTCTCTCTTCGCCCAGGCCTGGGCAAGAGATGTTCAGGATCCCTGGGCGCTAGAGATCATATCTCAGGGATACCTTCTAGACTTCAAATTCTCTCCCCCAAGAGGGAGATTTCATCTGTCAAGGTTGTCAACAAACCAGATAAAGAAAGAAGCGTTTCTACGCTGTGTACAAGATCTGTTATTAATGGGAGTGATCCATCCGGTTCCGCGGTCGGAACAAGGACAAGGGTTTTACTCAAACCTGTTTGTGGTTCCCAAAAAAGAGGGAACTTTCAGGCCAATCTTGGATTTAAAGATCCTAAACAAATTCCTAAGAGTTCCATCGTTCAAAATGGAAACTATTCGGACAATCTTACCCATGATCCAAAAGGGTCAGTACATGACCACAGTGGATTTAAAGGATGCTTACCTTCACATACCGATTCACAAAGATCATTACCGGTATCTAAGGTTTGCCTTCTTAGACAGGCATTACCAGTTTGTAGCTCTTCCATTCGGATTGGCTACGGCTCCAAGAATCTTCACAAAGGTTCTGGGTGCCCTTCTGGCGGTACTAAGACCGCGAGGAATTTCGGTAGCTCCGTACCTAGACGACATTCTGATACAAGCTTCAAGCTTTCAAACTGCCAAGTCTCATACAGAGTTAGTTCTGGCATTTCTAAGGTCGCATGGATGGAAAGTGAACGAAAAGAAGAGTTCTCTTTTTCCTCTCACAAGAGTTCCATTCTTGGGGACTCTTATAGATTCTGTAGAAATGAAGATTTATCTGACAGAAGACAGATTAACAAAGCTTCTAAATGCATGCCGTGTCCTTCATTCCATTCAACTCCCGTCAGTAGCTCAATGCATGGAGGTGATCGGCTTAATGGTAGCAGCAATGGACATAGTACCCTTTGCACGTCTACATCTCAGACCGCTGCAATTGTGCATGCTGAGTCAGTGGAATGGGGATTACTCAGACTTGTCCCCTACTCTGAATCTGGATCAAGAGACCAGAAACTCTCTTCTATGGTGGCTTTCTCGGCCACATCTGTCCAGGGGGATGCCATTCAGCAGGCCGGACTGGACAATTGTAACAACAGACGCCAGCCTACTAGGTTGGGGCGCTGTCTGGAATTCTCTGAAGGCTCAGGGACAATGGAATCAGGAGGAAAGTCTCCTGCCAATAAACATTCTGGAATTAAGAGCAGTTCTCCATGCCCTTCTGGCTTGGCCCCAGTTAAAAACTCGGGGGTTCATCAGGTTTCAGTCGGACAACATCACGACTGTAGCTTACATCAACCATCAAGGAGGGACAAGAAGCTCCCTAGCAATGATGGAAGTATCAAAGATAATTCGCTGGGCAGAGTCTCACTCTTGCCACCTGTCAGCAATCCACATCCCGGGAGTGGAGAACTGGGAGGCGGATTTCTTGAGTCGCCAGACTTTTCATCCGGGGGAGTGGGAACTTCATCCGGAGGTCTTTGCCCAAATACTTCGACGTTGGGGCAAACCAGAGATAGATCTCATGGCGTCTCGCCAGAACGCCAAACTTCCTCGCTACGGGTCCAGATCCAGGGATCCGGGAGCGGTTCTGATAGATGCCTTGACAGCACCTTGGAACTTCGGGATGGCTTATGTGTTTCCACCCTTCCCGCTGCTTCCTCGATTGATTGCCAAAATCAAACAGGAGAGAGCATCAGTGATTCTAATAGCGCCTGCATGGCCACGCAGGACTTGGTATGCAGATCTAGTGGACATGTCATCCTGTCCGCCTTGGTCTCTACCTCTAAGACAGGACCTTCTGATACAGGGTCCATTCAAACATCAAAATCTAACTTCTCTGAAGCTGACTGCTTGGAAATTGAACGCTTGATTTTATCAAAACGTGGTTTTTCTGAGTCGGTTATTGATACCCTGATACAGGCTAGGAAGCCTGTTACCAGAAGGATTTACCATAAGATATGGCGTAAATACCTATACTGGTGCGAATCCAAAGGTTACTCCTGGAGTAAGGTTAGGATTCCTAGGATATTGTCCTTTCTACAAGAAGGTTTAGAAAAGGGTTTATCGGCTAGCTCATTAAAGGGACAGATCTCAGCTCTGTCCATCTTGTTACACAGGCGTCTGTCAGAAAATCCAGACGTCCAGGCCTTTTGTCAGGCTTTAGCTAGGATCAAGCCTGTGTTTAAAACTGTTGCTCCGCCATGGA